>NW_026607614.1:30000-52500 GCF_029499605.1 Hyla sarda
TATATCACATATATAACATACAGGACAA
This sequence comes from Hyla sarda, assembly GCF_029499605.1. Lineage (NCBI taxonomy): Eukaryota > Metazoa > Chordata > Amphibia > Anura > Hylidae > Hyla > Hyla sarda. Next base: position 30,029 of record NW_026607614.1, read on the forward strand.
TATATCACATATATAACACACAGGACAATATATCACATATATAACATAAAGGACAATATATCACATATATAACATACAGGACTATATATCACACATATAACATACAGGACAATATATCACATATAACATAGGACTATATATCGCACATATAACATACAGGACAATATATCACACATAACATACAGGACTATATATCACATACAGGACAATATATCACATATAACATAGGACTATATATCACACATATAACACACAGGACAATATATCGCACATATAACATACAGGACAATATATCGCACATATAACATACAGGACAATATATCACACATATAACATACAGGACAATATATCACACATATAACACACAGGACTATATATCACATATATAACATACAAGACAATATATCACACATATAACAAAGGACAATATATCACACATATAACACACAGGACTATATATCACATATATAACATACAAGACAATATATCACACATATAACAAAGGACAATATATCACACATATAACACAAAGGACAATACATCACACAGGACAATATATCGCACATATAACACACAGGACAATATATCACATATATAACATACAGGACAATATATCGCACATATCACAAACAGGACTATACATTGCATATATAACATATAGGACTATATTTCACATATATAACATACAGGACTATATATCACATATATAACATACAGGACAATATATCACATATATAACATATAGGACAATATATCACATATATAACATATAGGACTATATATCACATATATAACATACAGGACAATATATCACATATATAACATATAGGACAATATATCACACATATATAACATATAGGACTATATATCACACATATATATCATACAGGATAATATATCACTTATATAACACATAGGATAATATATACAACAGATAAAATGACCAGAACAGATTTGGAGCCTGACGTGCTGACCGTGCCCCCTGCCCCCTGCCCCCAATTCATGATCCCAGTGTGTGGACCCCAACCACATTGTGGGAAGATTGTGTTATAGGTCAGTAGTGAGAGATATATGGGCCCCTGGGTCCTGACATCTGGTGACCAGCTTACTCATTAAACCGCCAAGATTTACAGCCTCTTCCTATAACTTCTCAGAGCGCAACTCCAAATCTGCTCCATTTGAAGTATCCGAGCCCCAACCACGTCCTGACCCTCTGTCCTGTACATGTCTTATTATAGGGGCCCCAACCACGTCCTGACCCTCTGTCCAGTCCTGTACATGTCTTATTATAGGGGCCCCAACCACGTCCTGACCCTCTGTCCTGTACATGTCTTATTATAGGGGCCCCAACCACGTCCTGACCCTCTGTCCTGTACATGTCTTATTATAGGGGCCCCAACCACGTCCTGACCCTCTGTCCTGTACATGTCTTATTATAGGGCCCCAACCACGTCCTGACCCTCTGTCCAGTCCGTGTCTTATTATAGGGGCCCCAACCACGTCCTGACCCTCTGTCCTGTACATGTCTTATTATAGGGGCCCCAACCACGTCCTGACCCTCTGTCCGATCCTGTACATGTCCTATTATAGGGGCCCCAACCACGTCCTGACCCTCTGTCCTGTACATGTCTTATTATAGGGGCCGCAACCACGTCCTGACCCTCTGCCCGATCCTGTACATGTCCTATTATAGGGGCCCCAACCACGTCCTGACCCTCTGCCCGATCCTGTACATGTCCTATTATAGGGGCCCCAACCACGTCCTGACCCTCTGTCCGGTCCTATACATGTCCTATTATAGGGGCCCCAACCACGTCCTGACCCTCTGTCCTGTACATGTCTTATTATAGGGGCCCCAACCACGTCCTGACCCTCTGTCCCGTCCTGTACATGTCTTATTATAGGGGCCCCAACCACGTCCTGACCCTCTGTCCGATCCTGTACATGTCCTATTATAGGGGCCCCAACCACGTCCTGACCCTCTGTCCTGTACATGTCTTATTATAGGGGCCCCAACCACGTCCTGACCCTCTGCCCGATCCTGTACATGTCCTATTATAGGGGCCCCAACCACGTCCTGACCCTCTGCCCGATCCTGTACATGTCCTATTATAGGGGCCCCAACCACGTCCTGACCCTCTGTCCGGTCCTATACATGTCCTATTATAGGGGCCCCAACCACGTCCTGACCCTCTGTCCTGTACATGTCTTATTATAGGGGCCCCAACCACGTCCTGACCCTCTGTCCCGTCCTGTACATGTCTTATTATAGGGGCCCCAACCACGTCCTGACCCTCTGTCCTGTACATGTCTTATTATAGGGGCCCCAACCACGTCCTGACCCTCTGCCCGATCCTGTACATGTCCTATTATAGGGGCCCCAACCACGTCCTGACCCTCTGCCCGATCCTGTACATGTCCTATTATAGGGGCCCCAACCACGTCCTGACTCTCTGTCCGATCCTGTACATGTCCTATTATAGGGGCCCCAACCACGTCCTGACCCTCTGCCCGATCCTGTACATGTCCTATTATAGGGGCCCCAACCACGTCCTGACCCTCTGCCCGATCCTGTACATGTCCTATTATAGGGGCCCCAACCACGTCCTGACCCTCTGTCCTGTCCTGTACATGTCTTATTATAGGGGCCCCAACCACGTCCTGACCCTCTGTCCAGTACATGTCTTATTATAGGGGCCCCAACCACGTCCTGACCCTCTGTCCGGTCCTGTACATGTCTTATTATAGGGGCCCCAACCACGTCCTGACCCTCTGTCCTGTACATGTCTTATTATAGGGGCCCCAACCACGTCCTGACCCTCTGTCCCGTCCTGTACATGTCGTCTTATAGGGGCCCCAACCACGTCCTGACCCTCTGCCCGATCCTGTACATGTTTTATTATAGGGCCCCAACCACGTCCTGACCCTCTGCCCCGTCCTGTACATGTTTTATTATAGGGGCCCCAACCACGTCCTGACCCTCTGTCCTGTCCGTGTCTTATTATAGGGGCCCCAACCACGTCCTGACCCTCTGTCCGGTCCTGTACATGTCTTATTATAGGGGCCCCAACCACGTCCTGACCCTCTGTCCTGTCCTGTACATGTCTTATTATAGGGGCCCCAACCACATCCTGACCCTCTGTCCGGTCCTGTACATATCTTATTATAGGGGCCCCAACCACGTCCTGACCCTTTGCCCGGTCCTGTACATGTCCTATTATAGGGGCCCCAACCACGTCCTGACCCTCTGTCCGGTCCTGTACATGTCCTATTATAGGGGCCCCAACCACGTCCTGACCCTCTGTCCTGTACATATCTTATTATAGGGCCCCAACCACGTCCTGACCCTTTGCCCGGTCCTGTACATGTCCTATTATAGGGGCCCCAACCACGTCCTGACCCTCTGTCCTGTACATGTCTTATTATAGGGGCCCCAACCACGTCCTGACCCTCTGTCCTGTACATGTCTTATTATAGGGGCCCAACCACGTCCTGACCCTCTGTCCCGTCCTGTACATGTCTTATTATAGGGGCCCAACCATGTCCTGACCCTCTGTCCCGTCCGGTACATGTCCTATTATAGGGGCCCCAACCACATCCTGACCCTCTGTCCGGTCCTGTACATGTCTTATTATAGGGGACCCAACCACGTCCTGACCCTCTGTCCGGTCCTGTACATGTCTTATTATAGGGGCCCCAACCACGTCCTGACCCTCTGCCCGATCCTGTACATGTCTTATTATAGGGGCCCTAAACACGTCCTGACCCTCTGTCCGGTCCTGTACATGTCTTATTATTGGGCCCTAAACACGTCCTGACCCTCTGTCCGGTCCTGTACATGTCTTATTATAGGGCCCTAAACACGTCCTGACCCTCTGTCCTGTACATGTCTTATTATAGGGGCCCCAACCACGTCCTGACCCTCTGTCCTGTACATGTCTTATTATAGGGGCCCCAACCACGTCCTGACCCTCTGTCCTGTACATGTCTTATTATAGGGGCCCCAACCACGTCCTGACCCTCTGCCTGGTCCTGTACATGTCTTATTATAGGGGCCCCAACCACGTCCTGACCCTCTGTCCGGTCCTGTACATGTCTTATTATATGGGCCCCAACCACGTCCTGACCCTCTGTCCGGTCCTGTACATGTCTTATTATAGGGGCCCCAACCACGTCCTGACCCTCTGTCCCGTCCTGTACATGTCTTATTATAGGGGCCCCAACCACGTCCTGTACATGTCTTATTATAGGGCCCCAACCACGTCCTGACCCTCTGTCCCGTCCTGTACATGTCTTATTATAGGGGCCCCAACCACGTCCTGACCCTCTGTCCGGTCCTGTACATGTCTTATTATAGGGCCCCAACCACGTCCTGACCCTCTGTCCGGTCCTGTACATGTCTTATTATAGGGGCCCCAACCACATTCTGACCCTCTGTCCGGTCCTGTACATGTCTTATTATAGGGGCCCTTACCACGTCCTGACCCTCTGCCCGATCCTGTACATGTCCTATTATAGGGGCCCCAACCACGTCCTGACCCTCTGCCCGATCCTGTACATGTCTTATTATAGGGGCCCCAACCACGTCCTGACCCTCTGTCCGGTCCTGTACATGTCCTATTATAGGGGCCCCAACCACGTCCTGACCCTCTGCCCGATCCTGTACATGTCCTATTATAGGGGCCCCAACCACGTCCTGACCCTCTGCCCGATCCTGTACATGTTTTATTATAGGGCCCCAACCACGTCCTGACCCTCTGCCCCGTCCTGTACATGTTTTATTATAGGGGCCCCAACCACGTCCTGACCCTCTGTCCTGTCCGTGTCTTATTATAGGGGCCCCAACCACGTCCTGACCCTCTGTCCGGTCCTGTACATGTCTTATTATAGGGGCCCCAACCACGTCCTGACCCTCTGTCCTGTCCTGTACATGTCTTATTATAGGGGCCCCAACCACATCCTGACCCTCTGTCCGGTCCTGTACATATCTTATTATAGGGGCCCCAACCACGTCCTGACCCTTTGCCCGGTCCTGTACATGTCCTATTATAGGGGCCCCAACCACGTCCTGACCCTCTGTCCGGTCCTGTACATGTCCTATTATAGGGGCCCCAACCACGTCCTGACCCTCTGTCCTGTACATGTCTTATTATAGGGGCCCCAACCACGTCCTGACCCTCTGTCCTGTACATGTCTTATTATAGGGGCCCAACCACGTCCTGACCCTCTGTCCCGTCCTGTACATGTCTTATTATAGGGGCCCAACCATGTCCTGACCCTCTGTCCCGTCCGGTACATGTCCTATTATAGGGGCCCCAACCACATCCTGACCCTCTGTCCGGTCCTGTACATGTCTTATTATAGGGCCCCAACCACATCCTGACCCTCTGCCCGGTCCTGTACATGTCTTATTATAGGGGACCCAACCACGTCCTGACCCTCTGTCCGGTCCTGTACATGTCTTATTATAGGGGCCCCAACCACGTCCTGACCCTCTGCCCGGTCCTGTACATGTCTTATTATAGGGGCCCTTACCACGTCCTGACCCTCTGCCCGATCCTGTACATGTCTTATTATAGGGGCCCTAAACACGTCCTGACCCTCTGTCCGGTCCTGTACATGTCTTATTATTGGGCCCTAAACACGTCCTGACCCTCTGTCCGGTCCTGTACATGTCTTATTATAGGGCCCTAAACACGTCCTGACCCTCTGTCCTGTACATGTCTTATTATAGGGGCCCCAACCACGTCCTGACCCTCTGTCCTGTACATGTCTTATTATAGGGGCCCCAACCACGTCCTGACCCTCTGTCCTGTACATGTCTTATTATAGGGGCCCCAACCACGTCCTGACCCTCTGCCTGGTCCTGTACATGTCTTATTATAGGGGCCCCAACCACGTCCTGACCCTCTGTCCGGTCCTGTACATGTCTTATTATATGGGCCCCAACCACGTCCTGACCCTCTGTCCGGTCCTGTACATGTCTTATTATAGGGGCCCCAACCACGTCCTGACCCTCTGTCCCGTCCTGTACATGTCTTATTATAGGGGCCCCAACCACGTCCTGTACATGTCTTATTATAGGGCCCCAACCACGTCCTGACCCTCTGTCCCGTCCTGTACATGTCTTATTATAGGGGCCCCAACCACGTCCTGACCCTCTGTCCGGTCCTGTACATGTCTTATTATAGGGCCCCAACCACGTCCTGACCCTCTGTCCGGTCCTGTACATGTCTTATTATAGGGGCCCTTACCACGTCCTGACCCTCTGCCCGATCCTGTACATGTCCTATTATAGGGGCCCCAACCACGTCCTGACCCTCTGCCCGATCCTGTACATGTCTTATTATAGGGGCCCCAACCACGTCCTGACCCTCTGTCCGGTCCTGTACATGTCCTATTATAGGGGCCCCAACCACGTCCTGACCCTCTGCCCGATCCTGTACATGTCCTATTATAGGGGCCCCAACCACGTCCTGACCCTCTGTCCGGTCCTGTACATGTCTTATTATAGGGCCCCAACCACGTCCTGACCCTCTGTCCGGTCCTGTACATGTCCTATTATAGGGGCCCCAACCACGTCCTGACCCTCTGTCCGGTCCTGTACATGTCTTATTATAGGGGCCCCAACCACGTCCTGACCCTCTGTCCTGTACGTGTCTTATTATAGGGCCCCAACCACGTCCTGACCCTCTGTCCCGTCCTGTACATGTCTTATTATAGGGGCCCCAACCACGTCCTGACCCTCTGTCCTGTACATGTCTTATTATATGGGCCCCAACCACGTCCTGACCCTCTGTCCTGTACATGTCTTATTATAGGGGCCCTAACCACGTCCTGACCCTCTGTCCCGTCCTGTACATGTCTTATTATAGGGGCCCCAACCACGTCCTGACCCTCTGTCCTGTACATGTCTTATTATAGGGGCCCTAACCATGTCCTGACCCTCTGTCCAGTCCTGTACATGTCTTATTATAGGGGCCCTTACCACGTCCTGACCCTTTGTCCTGTCCTGTACATGTCCTATTATAGGGGCCCCAACCACGTCCTGTACATGTCTTATTATAGGGCCCCAACCACGTCCTGACCCTCTGTCCGGTCCTGTACATGTCCTATTATAGGGCCCCAACCACGTCCTGACCCTCTGTCCTGTACATGTCTTATTATAGGGCCCCAACCACGTCCTGACCCTCTGTCCGGTCCTGTACATGTCCTATTATAGGGCCCCAACCCCGTCCTGACCCTCTGTCCTGTACATGTCTTATTATAGGGGCCCCAATCACATCCTGACCCTCTGTCCGGTCCTGTACATATCTTATTATAGGGGCCCCAACCACCTCCTGACCCTTTGTCCTGTCCTGTACATGTCCTATTATAGGGGCCCCAACCACGTCCTGACCCTCTGTCCTGAACATGTCTTATTATAGGGCCCCAACCACGTCCTGACCCTCTGTCCTGTACATATCTTATTATAGGGCCCCAACCACGTCCTGACCCTTTGCCCGGTCCTGTACATGTCCTATTATAGGGGCCCCAACCACGTCCTGACCCTCTGTCCTGTACATGTCTTATTATAGGGGCCCCAACCACGTCCTTACCCTCTGTCCCGTCCTGTACATGTCTTATTATAGGGGCCCAACCATGTCCTGACCCTCTGTCCGGTCCTGTACATGTCCTATTATAGGGCCCCAACCACGTCCTGACCCTCTGCCCGATCCTGTACATGTCTTATTGTAGGGGCCCCAACCACGTCCTGACCCTCTGCCCGGTCCTGTACATGTCTTATTGTAGGGGCCCCAACCACGTCCTGACCCTCTGTCCGGTCCTGTACATGTCTTATTATAGGGCCCCAACCACGTCCTGACCCTCTGTCCCGTCCGGTACATGTCCTATTATAGGGGCCCCAACCACATCCTGACCCTCTGTCCGGTCCTGTACATGTCTTATTATAGGGCCCCAACCACGTCCTGACCCTCTGTCCGGTCCTGTACATGTCTTATTATAGGGGCCCCAACCACGTCCTGACCCTCTGTCCCGTCCTGTACATGTCTTATTATAGGGGCCCCAACCACGTCCTGACCCTCTGTCCCGTCCTGTACATGTCTTAATATAGGGCCCCAACCACGTCCTGACCCTCTGTCCTGTACATGTCTTATTATATGGGCCCTAACCACGTCCTGACCCTCTGTCCTGTACGTGTCTTATTATAGGGGCCCCAACCACGTCCTGACCCTCTGTCCTGTACATGTCTTATTATAGGGCCCCAACCACGTCCTGACCCTCTGTCCCGTCCTGTACATGTCTTATTATAGGGCCCCAACCACGACCTGACCCTCTGCCCGGTCCTGTACATGTCTTATTATAGGGGCCCCAACCACGTCCTGACCCTCTGTCCGGTCCTGTACATGTCTTATTATAGGGCCCTAAACACGTCCTGACCCTCTGTCCTGTACATGTCTTATTATAGGGGCCCCAACCACGTCCTGACCCTCTGTCCTGTACATGTCTTATTATAGGGGCCCCAACCACATCCTGACCCTCTGTCCGGTCCTGTACATGTCTTATTATAGGGGCCCAACCACGTCCTGACCCTCTGTCCCGTCCTGTACATGTCTTATTATAGGGGCCCCAACCACGTCCTGACCCTTTGTCCTGTACATGTCTTATTATAGGGGCCCCAACCACGTCCTGACCCTCTGTCCGGTCCTGTACATGTCTTATTATAGGGGCCCCAACCACATCCTGACCCTCTGTCCGGTCCTGTACATGTCTTATTATAGGGGCCCTTACCACGTCCTGACCCTCTGCCCGATCCTGTACATGTCCTATTATAGGGGCCCCAACCACGTCCTGACCCTCTGCCCCATCCTGTACATGTCTTATTATAGGGGCCCCAACCACGTCCTGACCCTCTGTCCGGTCCTGTACATGTCCTATTATAGGGGCCCCAACCACGTCCTGACCCTCTGCCCGATCCTGTACATGTCCTATTATAGGGGCCCCAACCACGTCCTGACCCTCTGTCCGGTCCTGTACATGTCTTATTATAGGGCCCCAACCACGTCCTGACCCTCTGTCCTGTCCTGTACATGTCTTATTATAGGGCCCCAACCACGTCCTGACCCTCTGTCCGGTTCTGTACATGTCTTATTATAGGGGCCCCAACCACGTCCTGACCCTCTGTCCTGTACGTGTCTTATTATAGGGCCCCAACCACGTCCTGACCCTCTGTCCCGTCCTGTACATGTCTTATTATAGGGGCCCCAACCACGTCCTGACCCTCTGCCGGGTCCTGTACATGTCTTATTATAGGGCCCCAACCACGTCCTGACCCTCTGCCCGGTCCTGTACATGTCTTATTATAGGGGCCCTAACCACGTCCTGACCCTCTGTCCTGTACATGTCTTATTATAGGGGCCCCAACCACGTCCTGACCCTCTGTCCTGTACATGTCTTATTATAGGGGCCCTAACCACGTCCTGACCCTCTGTCCAGTCCTGTACATGTCTTATTATAGGGGCCCTTACCACGTCCTGACCCTTTGTCCTGTCCTGTACATGTCCTATTATAGGGGCCCCAACCACGTCCTGTACATGTCTTATTATAGGGCCCCAACCACGTCCTGACCCTCTGTCCGGTCCTGTACATGTCCTATTATAGGGCCCCAACCACGTCCTGACCCTCTGTCCCGTCCTGTACATGTCTTATTATAGGGCCCCAACCACGTCCTGACCCTCTGTCCGGTCCTGTACATGTCCTATTATAGGGCCCCAACCCCGTCCTGACCCTCTGTCCTGTACATGTCTTATTATAGGGGCCCTAACCACGTCCTGACCCTCTGTCCAGTCCTGTACATGTCTTATTATAGGGGCCCTTACCACGTCCTGACCCTTTGTCCTGTCCTGTACGTCTTATTATAGGGGCCCTAACCACGTCCTGACCCTCTGTCCCGTCCTGTACATGTCTTATTATATGGGCCCTAACCACGTCCTGACCCTCTGTCCGGTCCTGTACATGTCTTATTATAGGGCCCCAACCACGTCCTGACCCTCTGTCCTGTACATGTCTTATTATAGGGGCCCCAACCACGTCCTGACCCTCTGTCCTGTACATGTCTTATTATAGGGCCCCAACCACATCCTGACCCTCTGTCCGATCCTGTACATGTCTTATTATAGGGCCCCAACCACGTCCTGACCCTCTGTCCGGTCCTGTACATGTCCTATTATAGGGGCCCCAACCACGTCCTGACCCTCTGTCCGGTCCTGTACATGTCTTATTATAGGGCCCCAACCACGTCCTGACCCTTTGTCCTGTACATGTTTTATTATAGGGCCCTAACCACGTCCTGACCCTCTGTCCTGTACATGTCTTATTATAGGGCCCCAACCACGTCCTGACCCTCTGTACGGTCCTGTACATGTCCTATTATAGGGGCCCCAACCACGTCCTGACCCTCTGCCCGGTCCTGTACATGTCTTATTATAGGGGCCCCAACCACGTCCTGACCCTCTGTCCGGTCCTGTACATGTCCTATTATAGGGGCCCTAACCACGTCCTGACCCTCTGTCCGGTCCTGTACATGTCCTATTATAGGGGCCCTAACCACGTCCTGACCCTCTGTCCGGTCCTGTACATGTCTTATTATAGGGCCCTAAACACGTCCTGACCCTCTGTCCGGTCCTGTACATGTCTTATTATAGGGCCCCAACCACGTCCTGACCCTCTGTCCTGTACATGTCTTATTATAGGGGCCCCAACCACGTCCTGACCCTCTGTCCTGTACATATCTTATTATAGGGGCCCAACCACGTCCTGACCCTTTGCCCGGTCCTGTACATGTCTTATTATAGGGCCCCAACCACGACCTGACCCTCTGCCCGGTCCTGTACATGTCTTATTATAGGGCCCTAAACACGTCCTGACCCTCTGTCCGGTCCTGTACATGTCTTATTATAGGGGCCCCAACAACGTCCTGACCCTCTGTCCTGTACATGTCTTATTATAGGGCCCTAAACACGTCCTGACCCTCTGTCCGGTCCTGTACATGTCTTATTATAGGGCCCCAAAAGGGTCCTGACCTCCTCCAGCTTCCTGTCCCTGTACAAGTCCTATTATAGGGCCCCAATAATGCCCTAACCCCCTCCAGCTTCCCGGCCCTGTACAGGTCTTATTATTGGGGGCCCAACATTGTCCTGACCCCCTCCAACTGCCTGGCCCAGTACGTCTTTTTATAGGGCCCCAACCACGTCCTGACCCCCTGTCTGGCCTTGCAGATGCTTTATTATAAGGGCCCCAACAATGTCCTTGCCCCTCCAGCTTTCCGACACTTATTAAACCATGTATCTGTGGTTGCCCGTCACATTTTGGTGGGAAATAAAGGACTCGAACAGAAGCAGACGGAAGGGGGACACATAGGGAGGGTTTTTTCTGATTTTTTTTTAGATTGTCATGTTTCTCTAATAGACAGGACAGGCGCCATCTTGGGGACTATAAAGGCGCTACACTATTATACACACACGGCAATATTTTCCACCACGGTATAGAACATCGACCATCGGTCATGGGATGATAGCACCACCTACTGTCCATACAGGCGCTCTGTATACAACTCCTGGCAAAACCCTGGACTCCACGCATTTAGGGGAGGTCACCAGCCTTACCGCACTACAGGAAATCCACTATTCAGGAAAAAATTATTCAGCAAAAAGGTCAGACTGAAGCGATCTGTGAAAACATGTCTCCAGCAAAAGAGACGTCACTTGTATCAATGAAAAGGACAATACTACTATAACCCGGAGTGTAGCACAAGATGATGGTTGTTCCCAGTCAGCTGAGTGTAAAATGTGGAGCAAGTGTAAAAGGAAAAGGAAGGTTATAGAAGTAGAATGTTTCTATCACCTCTGATATGGATCGGAAATATGTCTGCCATTTCCTATGATATAGGGGGGGCCGGTCAGGTAATGGAATGGGGGAGATGGCAGTCATCACCTCAGTGGTCGGGGGCCACAGACATTACGGGAACTTCTGTCTCCACCTTTGACGCCTCTTCCCTTCAGCTTTGGTTCTCAGTCGCCCCCCCCCCCCCCCCCCCCCCACCCTCTCGTTAGGACATTACAGAGTTTTTGGACTTTTCCTGGTTGTGACATCTGATAAGTAAACAGCGGCCGCTCGGCTGATCACTGGACTTGTGTACACACCGAATCCAGAGCACAAAGTTCTTGGCTAAAAATATCATTGTGCTGGAATCGTAAAATGTCCAAATGAAACAATCGCTGGAGGGCAAGAAGATTCCCCAGCAGCATGGGCCCCTGGACACAGGACTCCTGGACTGTCTAATCTAAATTTAGGACAGTTTTAAGAATGAGACAAGATTTTGTAAACTTGGGCTTATTTTCAGGTGTCATGTCCCCGGACTGTCCTCCATTGTCTCATTGCCCATATGCTGAAGGTACAGTCTGTTTGCACTATAAGGTTTGCCCCAATTTGAAGTTGGCTCCTCCCTTTCTCCTGTCCCTAGCCGCCATTTTCTCTGTTCCTCGTGTGACCTCCAGTCATATCATGGTGAGACGCACCAGGAAGAACCCAATCTCTTCACTTCCTGCTTTGTGCAGGTCTAAGATTTCACATCAGACAATATGTCTCTTGGAGTGGACCCAGGACAAGGTGACTAGGAGCCGCTTATTGAGAATACGTGTCCAGTAGAACCAGCTGGAAGGTTCTACCCCATCCTGATACTTCTTCCCTCAATGTGTTGTGTTAACGCTCCAGACCAGGGCTGACCTCATGGAGGTGTCCACTCTTCTCTCCTCACTCCAGCCTCATGTTATGTTATATCTATAGACCAGGGCTGACCTCATGGAGGTGTCCACTCTTCTCTCCTCACTCCAGCCTCATGTTATGTTATATCTACAGACCAGGGCTGACCTCATGGAGGTGTCCACTCTTCTCTCCTCACTCCAGCCCCATGTTGTGTTATATCTACAGACCAGGGCTGACCTCATGGAGGTGTCCACTCTTCTCTCCTCACTCCAGCCCCATGTTGTGTTATATCTATAGACCAGGGCTGACCTCATGGAGGTGTCCACTCTTCTCTCCTTACTCCAGCCTCATGTTGTGTTATATCTACAGACCAGGGCTGACCTCATGGAGGTGTCCACTCTTCTCTCCTTACTCCAGCCTCATGTTGTGTTATATCTACAGACCAGGGCTGACCTCATGGAGGTGTCCACTCTTCTCTCCTTACTCCAGCCTCATGTGTTATATCTATAGACCAGGGCTTACCTCATGGAGGTGTCCACTCTTCTCTCTTCACTCCAGCCTCATGTGTTATATCTATAGACCAGGGCTGACCTCATGGAGGTGTCCACTCTTCTCTCCTCACTCCAGCCTCATGTTATGTTATATCTACAGACCAGGGCTGACCTCATGGAGGTGTCCACTCTTCTCTCCTCACTCCAGCCTCATGTGTTATATCTATAGACCAGGGCTAACCTCATGGAGGTGTCCACTCTTCTCTCCTCACTCCAGCCTCATGTGTTATATCTATAGACCAGGGCTGACCTCATGGAGGTGTCCACTCTTCTCTCCTCACTCCAGCCTCATGTGTTATATCTATAGACCAGGGCTGACCTCATGGAGGTGTCCACTCTTCTCTCCTCACTCCAGCCTCATGTTGTGTTATATCTACAGACCGGGGCTGACCTCATGGAGGTGTCCACTCTTCTCTCCTCACTCCAGCCTCATGTTGTGTTATATCTACAGACCAGGGCTGACCTCATGGAGGTGTCCACTCTTCTCTCCTCACTCCAGCCTCATGTTGTGTTAACGCTCCAGACCAGGGCTGACCTCATGGAGGTGTCCACTCTTCTCTCCTCACTCCAGCCTCATGTTGTGTTATATCTATAGACCAGGGCTGACCTCATGGAGGTGTCCACTCTTCTCTCCTTACTCCAGCCTCATGTTGTGTTATATCTACAGACCAGGGCTGACCTCATGGAGGTGTCCACTCTTCTCTCCTCACTCCAGCCTCATGTGTTATATCTATAGACCAGGGCTGACCTCATAGAGGTGTCCACTCTTCTCTCCTCACTCCAGCCTCATGTTGTGTTAACGCTCCAGACCAGGGCTGACCTCATGGAGGTGTCCACTCTTCTCTCCTCACTCCAGCCTCATGTTGTGTTAACGCTCCAGACCAGGGCTGACCTCATGGAGGTGTCCACTCTTCTCTCTTCACTCCAGCCTCATGTTGTGTTATATCTATAGACCAGGGCTGACCTCATGGAGGTGTCCACTCTTCTCTCCTTACTCCAGCCTCATGTTGTGTTATATCTACAGACCAGGGCTGACCTCATGGAGGTGTCCACTCTTCTCTCCTCACTCCAGCCTCATGTTGTGTTGACGCTCCAGACCAGGGCTGACCTCATGGAGGTGTCCACTCTTCTCTCCTCACTCCAGCCTCATGTGTTATATCTACAGACCAGGGCTAACCTCATGGAGGTGTCCACTCTTCTCTCCTCACTCCAGCCTCATGTGTTATATCTATAGACCAGGGCTGACCTCATGGAGGTGTCCACTCTTCTCTCCTCACTCCAGCCTTATGTGTTATATCTACAGACCAGGGCTGACCTCATGGAGGTGTCCATTCTTCTCTCCTCACTCCAGCCTCATGTGTTATATCTATAGACCAGGGCTGACCTCATGGAGGTGTCCACTCTTCTCTCCTCACTCCAGCCTCATGTTATGTTATATCTATAGACCAGGGCTGACCTCATGGAGGTGTCCACTCTTCTCTCCTCTCTCCAGCCTCATGTTATGTTATATCTATAGACCAGGGCTGACCTCATGGAGGTGTCCACTCTTCTCTCCTCACTCCAGCCTCATGTTGTGTTATATCTACAGACCAGGGCTGACCTCATGGAGGTGTCCACTCTTCTCTCCTCACTCCAGCCTCATGTTGTGTTATATCTATAGACCAGGGCTGACCTCATGGAGGTGTCCACTCTTCTCTCTTTACTCCAGCCTCATGTTGTGTTATATCTATAGACCAGGGCTGACCTCATGGAGGTGTCCACTCTTCTCTCCTCACTCCAGCCTCATGTGTTATATCTACAGACCAGGGCTGACCTCATAGAGGTGTCCACTCTTCTCTCCTCACTCCAGCCTCATGTTGTGTTATATCTATAGACCAGGACTGACCTCATGGAGGTGTCCACTCTTCTCTCCTCACTCCAGCATCATGTGTTATATCTACAGACCAGGGCTGACCTCATAGAGGTGTCCACTCTTCTCTCCTCACTCCAGCCTCATGTTATGTTATATCTACAGACCAGGGCTAACCTCATGGAGGTGTCCACTCTTCTCTCCTCACTCCAGCCTCATGTTGTGTTATATCTACAGACCAGGGCTAACCTCATGGAGGTGTCCACTCTTCTCTCTTCACTCCAGCCTCATGTGTTATATCTACAGACCAGGGCTGACCTCATGGAGGTGTCCACTCTTCTCTCTTCACTCCAGCCTCATGTGTTATATCTACAGACCAGGGCTGACCTCATGGAGGTGTCCACTCTTCTCTCCTCACTCCAGCCTCATGTTGTGTTATATCTATAGACCAGGGCTAACCTCATAGAGGTGTCCACTCTTCTCTCCTCACTCCAGCCCCATGTTGTGTTATATCTACAGACCAGGGCTGACCTCATGGAGGTGTCCACTCTTCTCTCCTCACTCCAGCCTCATGTGTTATATCTACAGACCAGGGCTGACCTCATGGAGGTGTCCACTCTTCTCTCCTCTCTCCAGCCTCATGTTATGTTATATCTATAGACCAGGGCTAACCTCATGGAGGTGTCCACTCTTCTCTCCTCACTCCAGCCTCATGTTATGTTATATCTACAGACCAGGGCTGACCTCATGGAGGTGTCCACTCTTCTCTCCTTACTCCAGCCCCATGTTGTGTTATATCTACAGACCAGGGCTGACCTCATGGAGGTGTCCACTCTTCTCTCCTCACTCCAGCCTCATGTTATGTTATATCTACAGACCAGGGCTGACCTCATGGAGGTGTCCACTCTTCTCTCCTTACTCCAGCCCCATGTTGTGTTATATCTACAGACCAGGGCTGACCTCATATAGGTGTCCACTCTTCTCTCCTTACTCCAGCCTCATGTTGTGTTATATCTACAGACCGGGGCTGACCTCATGGAGGTGTCCACTCTTCTCTCCTTACTCCAGCCCCATGTTGTGTTATATCTACAGACCAGGGCTGACCTCATGGAGGTGTCCACTCTTCTCTCCTCACTCCAGCCCCATGTTGTGTTATATCTACAGACCAGGGCTGACCTCATGGAGTTGTCCACTCTTCTCTCCTCACTCCAGCCTCATGTTGTGTTATATCTACAGACCGGAGCTGACCTCATGGAGGTGTCCACTCTTCTCTCTTCACTCCAGCATCATGTGTCATATCTACAGACCAGGGCTGACCTCATGGAGGTGTCCACTCTTCTCTCTTCACTCCAGCCTCATGTTGTGTTATATCTACAGACCAGGGCTGACCTCATGGAGGTGTCCACTCTTCTCTCTTCACTCCAGCCTCATGTGTTATATCTATAGACCAGGGCTGACCTCATGGAGGTGTCCACTCTTCTCTCCTTACTCCAGCATTGTATTTTATCTCTCTATCTGATCTCCTGGTCAGATGCAGCCCTCAGGAAGCATTCAGAGTTCATGTATGTGATGTGGATCGGGCTGAGTATTAGCCTAGAACACCTTGGGTGATGACGAGTAAAGGTTCACAATAAAACACCACAAGGTAATAAAAAATGTATTAATCACTGAAGTTATTCAAAGCATTTGTGATTGTAGAGTAAATCTATTGTTCCCTGGCTCAGACCTGGCTGAGATCCGCTGCCAGAAACTACAACATGAACACGGAAAGACAAAAATCTTAGGCAAATCATCAAGGTAAAAAGGTCATCTCAGACAAACAATGGGCTCATTGTGAAAGGGCTTACCGTCACTGACGGGTGGAAGAGGGGAGGGGGGATACTTCTCTTATTACTCTAATACGTTTAATACTATTATTACACTAATACTAGAAATGCTAAAAACAATGGTGAACTGTTATACATACATATAAAATATATAAATATATAATAATAAAAGATAATTCTCCAAATCCTTCTTCCAGATACTGAACAGTGCAGGAGAACAAGGCTGAGGGTGGAGGATAACAGTGCTGCCAGGGGGGGGGGGGGGGGGGGGGAACAGCGTTGAATGGTGAAGGAGAACAATGCCGGATAATAAAAGAACAATGGCGGATGGTGGAAAAGATTAATGCGGGATGGTGGAAGAGAACATGCTAGATGGTGAAGGAGAAAAATGCCGGATGGTGGGGAAAAAAAATGCCAGATGGTGGAAAATAACAAGGCCGGATGGTGGAGGAGAACAATGCCGGATGGTGGAAAACAACAATACCGGATTGGTGGAAAAGAACAATGCCTGATGATGGAGAACAATTCCGGATGGTGGAGGAGAACAATGACAAATGGTGGAGAACAAATCCGGATGGTGGACGAGAACAATATCAGATGGTAGAGGAGACCAATACCGGATGGTGAAGAGAACAATGCTGGATGGTGGAGGAGACCAATGTCGGAGGGTGGAGGAGACCAATGCCGGAGGGTGGAGGAGACTAGAGATGAGCGAACTTTTCCAAAAATCGATTCGGCAAATTTTCCGATAAAGTTTGTTTCGTTACGAATTTTTTCGCGGTGAATCTATATTAAAAAAGACAATTTCTAGCCTACATACAGCCTCTATAGGGGTATAGAACACTTTGCTGTGTTCTAAAACACATATGGAGTGTGCTGGGGTAGTGAAATAATACTGTTATTCAGAATAACATGCAGATTACCGGCATCGCTCTTAGAATCCCTGTCGCACAGCAGCACAATGACAGAGCCCGGTGGTGGCATCAGTGTCAGGAGACCATATAGTGACTGAATGACATAGTGTGGAGGTGTTGGCAGCATGAGGAGACCATATAGTGGATGAATGACACAGCGTGGAGGTGTTGGCAGCATGAGGAGACCATATAGTGACTGAATAACATAGCGTGGAGGTGTTGGCAGCATGAGGAGACCATATAGTGGCTGAATGACACAGTGTGGAGGTGGCATCAGTATGAGGAGACCATATAGTGACTGAATGACACAGCGTGGAGGTGTTGGAAGCATGAAAAGACCATATAGTGACTGAATGACACAGTGTGGAGGTGTAGGCAGCATGAGGAGACCATATAGTGACTGAATGACACAGTGTGGAGGTGTTGGCATCAGTATGAGGAGACCATATAGTGGCTGAATGACACAGCGTGGAGGTGGCATCAGTATGAGAAGACCATATAGTGACTGAAGGACACAGCGTGGAGGTGTTGGCAGCATGAGGAGACCATATAGAGACTGAATGACACAGCGTGGAGGTGTTGGCAGCATGAGGAGACCATATAGTGGCTGAATGACACAGCGTGGAGGTGTTGGCAGCATGAGGAGACCATATAGTGACTGAATGACACAGCCTGGAGTTGCCAGCAGCATGAGTAGGCACTAGGCCTTCACAATCCCTAAGATTAAAAGATGAATTAAGAAATTTAAACCGAATATTTTGGATGGCGGGTGCTACCTATGAGAAAATTAGCAATTCCCAGACCCAGGCCCCACAGCGGCATCAGTAACCCTTATATTGCCTGAATGACACAGCCTGGAGTTGGCTGATGCACAAGTTCACACCAGGGCTTCACAATCCCCCCCCCCCCCCCAAAAAAAAAAAAAAAAACACCACAGTTTTAGAATTTTTCGAAAAAGATTTTGGATAGCGGGTGCTACCCATGAGAAAATTTGAAATTCCCAGACCCAGCAGCGCCATCATTTTTGATTTGAAATTTAAAACAACCTTTGCGTGTCCTGGACCCTAGCGTGTGGGTACAAAGGACCAAATCCAACAAGCCCCCACAGGGCTCATGTGGCCGTGAGATTTAGGCGCAACGTTTCCATTGCCCTGACCGGCCATTGTTTCCAAGACTTCTCGCCAAGGCAAACCATGTGAAGAACAGCGTGACACCGCCGTGACCTGCACACATGGTATGCTGAAGGGCCACTGAGACTTGTCCGGGCAGTGGAGGCTTAAGACACAGTGGAGGATGTGGAGGCGGAGTAGCACACTGTCACAGGACCAATGGGCTGATAGAGTGGAGCAGGAAGCAGCATTTAGTACACACCAGGGCTTCAGAATCCCAAAGAAAAAACAACATTTTTAAAATAATTTTAAGAATATTTCGGACAGCGGGTGCTACCTATATGTTGCCTGAATGACACAGCCTGGAGTTGGCTGATGCATGAGTACACACTAGGGCTTCACAATCCCTCCAAAAAAACACAACAATTGTAGAAATTTATGAAGAAGACTTTTGGATAGCGGGTGCTACCTATGAGAAAATTTGAAATTCTCAGACCCAGGCCCAGCAGCGCCATCAGTAAACCATATATTGCCTAAATGACACAGCCTGGAGTTGGCTGATGCATGAGTACGCACCAAAGCTTCACAATCCCTAATAACAAACATTTTTGTCGAAAAATGTTAACAAAAATTTAGGAAAGAGAGTGCTCTCTATATATTACCAGAATGACGCAGCCTGGAGTTGGCTGATGCATGAGTATGCACCAAAGCTTCACAATCCCTCCAAAACACACAACAATTGTAGAAATTTATGAAGAAGACTTTTGGATAGCCGGTGCTACCTATGAGAAAATTTGAAATTCTCAGACCCAGGCCCAGCAGCGCCATCAGTAAACCATATATTGCCTGAATGACACAGGTTGGAGTTGGCTGATGCCTGAGTACACACCAAAGCTTCACAATCCCTAATAACAAACATTTTTGTCGAAAAATGTTAACGTAAATTTAGGAAAGAGAGTGCTCTCTATATATTACCAGAATGACGCAGCCTGGAGTTGGCTGCAGCATGAGGAGACCATTGAAATGTCTGATTTTTTTTATTTGAAATTTAAATCAAAATTTGTGTCCCGGACCCCGCCGTGTGGGTACAAAGGACCTAATCTCACAAGCATCCACAGGGCTCATGTGGCCGTAAGATGTAGGCGCAACGTCTCCATAGCCCTGACCGGCCATTTTTGTTTTTTGTACCTTTAAGAACAAGCGCATATCCAAGAGTCCAGAAGACTCTATAATGCAGGACGGTGGACCACCAAAAGACATTCTTCTATAAAATAATTTTTTATGAAATAAAGAAACAGAGTTCATCCCTCTGCGTATTTTTATTTTTTTAATTTTACTTTAAAAAAAATCACACGCAACAAGTGTTCAATGGTGTAATGGTTGTTATTGTGGAAAATTCAAGTTTATTACTGTGATAATTATCAGAAAATTTGAAAAAAACGCTACCCAAGAGCGTTTAATAACCCCATACATTGCACCATAAATGTTGAAATTTAAATTAAGCATGTATGTATTTCAAAAATCCTAAAATTAAAGGCCCAAGCCCAGAAGCATCATGAAGTCAAGTAGTTCCTGAAAGACACAGGAGCAGTCAGGAGTAGGCATCATCAGTACCCAAGAGGCTTTAATAACCCCTTACATTGCACGATCACTCGCAAGATCGAGCAATAACAGGTGTGTTATGCCCTCAGATGTCCGTGGCTGCACGCGCGATGCACTGAACGGACCAGCGTGTGTCTCTTTCACCGACAGGTGCGGGTAACCTGCTGAACCCTGTTCGCAATAGGGATCAGGGATTGCAATTATTTGCCAGGAAAGAAGAATCACAACTAAGCGCGGGTCATAAGCTCGGGTTCATTAAGTCCCTGCCCTTTGTACACACCACATATCTCTACTACCGATGGGATGGTTTAGTGAGGTCCTCGGATCGGGCCCCGGCGGGGTAGGAGAAGGCCCTAGCAGAGTGCCGAGAATTTAAAGATCATAGTTGAAATTTGCATTAAGCATGTATCAGCTACTGCTAAACTTCCAAAAATTGAAGGCCCAAGGCCTGAGGCATCAGGGAGGCAATTATTTCCTGAAAGACACAGAATGAGTCAGGAGCAGTCATTCGCAGTACCCAAGAGGATTTTATAACCAACCCCTTACATTTAAAGATGAATGTTGAAATTTGCATTAAGCATGTATTTAGCTACTGCTAAACATCCAAAAATATAAGGCCCAAGGCCTGAGGGCAGGGAGGCAAGTAGTTCCTGAAAGACACAGAATGAGTCAGGAGCAGGCATTCGCAGTACCCAAGAGGGGTTCATAACCCCTTACATTTAAAGATCAATGTTGACATTTGCATTAAGCATATATTTAGCTACTGCTAAACATCCAAAAATTAAATGCCCAAGGCCAGAAGCATCAGTGAGGCACGTAGTTCCCGAAAGACACAGGATGACCCTGGAGCAGGCAATCGCAGTACCAAAGAGGGTTTCATAACCAACCATAATTGTGAAGTGTTGGTGTGGCACCATGGTCAATCTACTCTGAGGCATCAGGCATTGGAGGGTTGAAATCCTGGCTGATCCATCCCTGATTCATCTTGACAAACGTCAGTCTCTCCACATTTTCGGTGGACAGACGAGTTCTCCTTGGGGTGACTATGGCCCCCACCGCACTAAACACTCGCTCTGATGGCACACTACTGGCCAGGCAGGACAGCTTTTCCAGGGCAAACTCTGCTAGTTGTGGCCATAAATCAAGTTTGGCTGCCCAGAAGTCCAGCAGATCTTCAATGGTTGTTGGCATGGTCATGTCATGGTATGCCACCACCTGCTGGTTCAGGTCCTGCTCCATGTCTACCTGATGCTGATGAGTTGCTTCACTATGCGGGTGAAGAAAGCTACTCATCAGCGACTGTAGACTCAGGCTGCTGCTGATTGAGCCGGTACTGCTCCTGCCACCCCTCCCCAGCAGCCATGACAGTGGAAGGTGAGTGCAGAGGGCCCCCCCCTCCCGAGTCAGACCTGCGAGTGGATGGACCATGTGGCCGATAGGCATCAGCCAACTGACTACGTAGAGTCTCTCTGTAGTAGGTCAGTTTGTCCTTCCTCTCAGTGGGTGTAAAAAAAAGGCCCCCATTTTGGGACGGTTGCGAGGGTCTAATAAGGTGGAGATCCAGAAGTCATCCCGCTGACAAATTGACAATTTGGGGGTCACTACGCAAGCAACTGAGCATGCATCATGCCATTTGCGCCAATGACTGGGAGGGACTACCTGCCTCCATCTCCACTGCATACTGCCACGGTGTGTCTGGGTCCTCTGTCTCGCCTTCCTCATAATCCTCTGGCTGCTCCTGCTCCTCCTCTCCTGTCCGAAGACTAGAAGCATCAGCCATCTCATCCAACCTAAACTGTGCTCCGCTCTGCCCCTCATCATCCTCCTCCAGTTCAGCCCCCACAGGGCTCATGTAGCCG